>NC_086322.1:85087578-85102578 GCF_036172605.1 Pelobates fuscus
GAATGAATACATTGCAAAGCATACATTTTAATTTTTAATGTCAACTCGCATAACTGTACCAGTCAGTTAGTGGATATTTATTGAATATACTTGAATGTGTTTAAAACTAATTTAGTACTTCTTGGGATTAATCCAAATGCCCGTTTTAGGTTCAAATGTAACTCATTTTATACCTTCTGCTTCTGTGTAAAAATGTGAAATTGTTCAGTGTGTAATAAAACCATTTTTGTTTATAGATATATGTTCCATTGTAGATATGTTATGCAATTTCTCACACTATTTAAGACATGCACATATATATTCTTCATCTTTTTAATTGATTATTAAATCATAGATGTGATGTCAGAAAGAAACTCTAACACATGGAATTATAATGCTCTATATAAAAGGCTACAAGGTTATATGTGGTTCTGCTATATTATTTTGTTGTACCTGCATTTCTTTGTTCATCTATCTACAAGATCATCCAGGTTATTTACTCAAGGTCAAATTTCAAATTTAAGGTCAATGCAGCTGAATCTGAAAAATGTTCAAAGTCGTCCCTGCCTCCAGTTCTTCTGTTTTGGTCTAACTTACAAATTTACTTTCAATTAGTTTTGAATTCCGAACAATTCTCACTTCAGTGGTAAAATATTGTATATATAAATAAATAAATAAATAAATAATGCTGTACAGGATTTCCAGATACAGTTGTTAGTAATGGTCCAGTGTACACTATACCATACAAGAGCAAATTTGATATCATTGTTTGATTGTTTTTTTTACTTTTTATAACCATCCAAACATTTTTGGTTCACTCTATTTTTCAGTTGCTATTTGATTCATATATTTAGAAATTTTTATTTAATTCTACACATCAATTACATTTTTCTTCATATGTCCGTGTATTTATTTATTTATCTTATTTATTTATTTGCTGTTTTTTTTTGTTTCTTTGTTTTTTATTTAAGTGTAGCCTGGTTACTGTAAAGGGTTTTATTTGCACTTTGTTTTTTTTACCCAACATTAAGCAGTGCAAATATTAATACTAGTAAGATTAGGTTAGATGGCACAGGACAAGCTAATTAATGTTGGGCTTAACAAATAAAATATAACCTGAAAACTAAAGCATATTACCAGACTTTAGAATGGCCTGATTTAACGCTAATCTATAGAATTCTACAGAATAGGCCTAGGTCAGGGAGACAGAGAGTATGTAAATGGCAAGACAAGCTGGAAGAATAGTCAAGGTACAAGCCAGGGACAAAATAAAGAGAATCTAAACAAATAAAGCGCTCTTGTATAACTACAAGGCAAACTACTAAAGGTTACAGAGTAAAAAAACAACTAAAACTTATATAGCCATAGAAGAACTGTTATTGGTTAGTGGCTGTCATGTGATGCTAGAATGGGCATGCAGCGTCTGAGTGATGATATGAACATTTTTGCATTAGTAAACTTAACCGGAGCAGTGGGGCCATATAAGGGGCCTTCTTTGCAGTGGCCAACATCACAGTGAATGCAGGAGGAGAAGGCAGGCACCTGGGAAGGAGGTGAGATTGGCACAAGTGGAACTCGGACCAATGGCATGGGAACACGTCACACCGGACACGACACTCCTGTGGTCGATGTGACACATAGTTATTTTGTGGGGATTCCAAGGTGTTTTCAGAAGGCAAGCACAACCAATTTTGCAGCATTTAGGAGGTGTCGCAAAAAATCAACTTCTTGTATTTCGAAATTGAGTGCAAGAGTACATTATTATCAAACTCAAATAATGGTGGGGAACCAAATACACTAGTGAGAGTATCTTTAACCATGCACCAATATGTAAGTAATCCCACTGTCCCCTCTCCACCTTGACAGCTGACTTTTAACTTTTTGTTCAAATAGTAAGATATATTTCTCACTCAATTACCTCTTCATTCCAGCTGTTTGAGATTCTCACTCAATAACCTCTTCATTCCCTTTACATTTTACCAATAGCTGCTTCTTTCTGTTAACTCTTTTAGCCATCACCTCCAAATTTCCCCTGATACCTTTTGTCTCAAATCCCCACGGTATCCTTTACATTAGAAAATGAAGGGTTATCTAGCTAAGCACTTTGTATAAAAGAGCTTCAATGGCTAGTTATCAGTTTACAGGCAGGGCTCTCTCTCTACCTCTTGTATTTGTCTGTGCATATTGTACGTTCTTCACTAATTGTACAGCGCTGCGGAATCTGTTGGCGCTTTATAAATACCAGTAATAAATCAATAATAAATAAATATATTTGAGCCGACAATGGCCTTTCAGAAAATGATAATGAACCCTCCTCTCTCAAAACATACACACACAAATTAAAGGTCCACTATAGTGCCAGGAAAACAAACTCGTTTTCCTGGCACTATAGGGTCTTTAGGTCCCCCCCACCCTCAGGGTCCCACTCCCGCCAGTCTCTAGGGGGAGGAAGGGGTAAAACGCTTACCTTTCTCCAGTGCTGGGTTACCTCTGCGCTGGGGGCTCTCCTCCCTCTTCGACCGAATGCGCATGTGCGGCAAGAGCCGCGCATGCATTCAGTCAGTCCATAGGAAAGTATTCTCAATGCTTTCCTATGGACGCTGGCGTCTTCTCGCTGTGATTTTCACAGTGAGAAGCGTGGAAGCACCTCTAGCGGCTGTCAATGAGACAGCCACTAGAGGCTGGATTAACCCATATGTAAACATAGCAGTTTCTCTGAAACTGTTATGTTTACAGCAGGCAGGGTTAACCCTAGACGGACCTGGCACCCAGACCACTTCATTAAGCCTATAGTGGTCCTTTAACTTTATATTGCAAAATAATGAAAAGATGAATTTGGTTAAAAAAAATCCCCTTTGCCACAAAACAGGTTTTTAACCAAAAAAAAATAAAAAAAATAAACTATTAATTTACCTGCTCCTTTTTATCCCTTCGCATCTGTGCAGATAAATTGTGAATGATGACATCCCTTCACTCATCACACACTCCACATCAATCTTTGTTGATCAAACTTCCTGGCTGCATTCTTTTAAGGGGGAGGTGAAAGGATGTATCTAAGCCCACTGGGTATTGCATAGCATTCATTTTCTGCCTGTCTGGGTAAATAGTAATGCTTTTTTTTTGTACAGATATTTGCTGTTACTATACTTACTATGTTACTATACTTAAGGTTTTGTTCTCACTTTACTTTAGAACCAAGATCTTTAAAAGGGTCTCGTGTAAGAATATTACTCTGTGCACATGAAGCATAATAAAACACCTGTGTTTAAAAGTCTTGCCTGTACTCCAGTCCCTTTTTTACTGTTGATTGAATTTTATGTATCCATACAAAGCAGGAACACGTTATTCATAAAATACTAGATTGATTCAATGTTTGTGGAAAAGGTCCACATATAGGACTGAGATGTTGATTTTGTGTTATATATATGTTGACTTCATACTTCTAATGTGTGTATTTAAAGGTAAAATCCACATCCAAAATGCACTGCAGTTTTTTTGCGATAGTTCTGAGACTAAAATCAATCAACCGATGCATGGTGAGATGATATATAATATACCTTCTTATATATTTAGTTGTGTAGTGCAGCTGAAGAATTTCAGCAGCTTTCCCCATGATCAACCAGACAAAGCAGAAGTACAGTCTTCTGAATTCTGTGCATAGGCATTTCCATGGCAACTTTACTAGCTCTTTCAAAGAATGACAGTACCATGTGCATTAAAGAGGTAGAATAAAATCCCTACCTACATTCTGGACTTAATTTGAAGAAACAAATTGCTATAAATTACTGCTGCAACTTCAAAGTAATAAGAAACAGGGTAATCTGATAAAAAAACGAGAAAAGATAACAGAAAATGATACAACGGCATGTCATTTTCTTATCATGTCAGTATCTATCAACTTCCCAAGTTAAAAAAAGAAAAATATGGCACATAAACATTTATATTCATTTTATATTAAAAATGCGCTAATCTCTATTATTTATTTTTGCTATTTTTTTTATCTTTTCTAAGAGACTTATCCCTGAATTTTCACTCACTCATACTGTGCAGTGAGGGTAATGGGTATATGATTAATTAGATGCTTGATCAATTTTGATCCTTCGGTCTTACACCTGATCCATATTTGTAATCCCTCACTGCCCACCTACAATGTATCCAATATAAAAATTACGAAGATTTTATTTTGTAGCATTGGTAAATCTATTGTGATCTTCATGACCTCAGTATAATCAAAATAAAATAAATCTAAATCAATTCAACTGTCTACACAGATCAATACATTAATATTTACTGTTTCCAAATCCCCCAAAATAAATAAAAAAAATGCATGGTTATTTACTAAGCTCCACTTTGAAAATAGCAAGAGTAGCTGTATGATTATTCAAAACTGTCAGTTGTGGGGAATTTCAAGTTTTAAGTCAGCTTTGCACATTGAAATCACTTTGAATTCACGTTAAGTCACATTTTAGTGTAAAACCTGGATTGTAAGATCACAAATACAAATAATTATATATTTTTTCCCTCTCACAATGTTCACTATTAATTTCTACACATTCTCCAGCTATCCCATACTTTTTCTTGACATCATTTATGCTAGCCTTTGTCTCCAGACACTAGCCATCCATTAACCAAGTTATCACAACATTTTCTGTTTTCTGACTATCTCAAATTAATATACATTGTAAAAGTAAAGTATAATTATCTTCTTTTAGTGGCAGTGCAATAAAGCGTGCTTTACATTTTTTTTTGTAAATTTTTGGAAGAAAATTGACAACCACCTGTAATTACCAACATTACAGCGTGCCATCTGCTTACCTACAGTGGCTTATATTTAGATTTAATTTTAGTTTGCAATTATAAGAATATTGGCTGCTTCCTGTAGATACCAAACCATAGTCATAGTGTTTATCCTTGTAGTTGATCGACATATACATTTACAACACCAAGTGTACCGAAGGACATTTGGCAGTTACATGTGATATGCAATAAAATTACACCAATCACAAAATAGTTCAATATCTTTATTTGTTTAACTCAAAACAGGATTGAAACAAAATAATAACATAGCCCTACATGCACATTCTCAGTTTGTGCAATTTAAACAGACACTCTATGTATTGGATAACTGAGATATATATACAAGTTGAACTAGAGTTTGGTTCTTGAGTTAACTAATAAGTTATCTAACAGATTATGCATGTGTGTGGAATTCATTTACTCCAGAGGTAGCCAAAAGACAACCTCCAGCTGTTGCGTACCTCATTTTTTGATACTTTGCTAGCTATGATGCCATGATAAATTCTGTGCTGTCATTTTGTATTCAGTCTTTTTATTTTAGTCAATCAATGGAGACTAAACAGCAGCCCACAGAAGAGATCAAGTAACTTTCAACCTGGGGCACCAAGTATTAAGGAAAGACCTTTTTTTTGCAGGCAAAACTCACAAGTAACTGGAAAAATCCTAATGAACCACTCAAGGCCTGGAGAGCACTGATATCATAGGCCAACCGCCCAAGGACTTTATTTTATTCAACTCTAGTAAATCTTTTATTTTAATTGTACCATATTTGATCCAATGACCTATATTTAGATCAGTAATATTATATTCCATTGTCTTAATTGGACTATACTTAGAGATTTTATTTAGAATATGATTTTTTTCCCTGTATTTTACCCAATTTTCATTAATAGCTCTTATATAAGAGGTTTCTATATTTGAAAGTAAATTAGAACTAGCTCCAGCATCAGTCCATATCATTATTATTATCATCATATTGGAAAGATCATGTTTTACACAGAAAGGACTCCATTTTTGTACCAATGCTCTTCTATTGTCACTGGTCCCTGCCATCACCACAGATGGAACAACCTACTGGCTTCATAGTATTTAGTGAGATTAGGGACCGCCATACCACCCTTACTGGACTTTCATTACGTGTAGAATCAAGATCCTAGGTCTCTTATAGCCCCAGATATAATTCAAAAATAACTTATGGATCTGTCTAAGTTCAGTTATTGTTAAAGGGATCATTCTGAAAAGGTATGACCAATGAGGTAAAATATATGATTTGATGATATTTATTCTTCCTAATCATGAAATTCCTTAATTTATCCACTCTTTCAGTAATTTATCACTAGTTTCTTTTAGAAGACTATCCCCATTTTTATCTATTGTTTGTTTTAGGTTGGAGAAAAAATAAATCCCAAGGCATTTAAAGCCTTGTGGTGACCAAGTAAAAGGATATTTAGTTGATAGTCTATTAATTGTCATAGAGTCTAAGTTAATGGGCATAAAGTGGGATTTACCAACATTTAATTTGTAATTTGAGACTCTACTATAATCTTCTAACTCTAAGATCAAGGCCCCTAGCGATGTGACCAGATCTGTCAATGTTAATATATCATCAGCATACAGGCTGATCTTAAAATCAGAATGATCCATGATGACTCCTTTAATTGATAGTTGCTTCTTATACTCACTGCGAGTGGTTCAAGTGTCAAAATATATAAATGCAGAGCAAGGATTTATCCCTGCCTGGTCCCATTAGAAATTGTGAACCAATCTTCGGAGATGCTAGAGCCCACGGTTTTTGCCATTGGTCTAGAATAGAGAGCCATTATTGCAGTTGTGATGGAACCAACAAATCCAAATTTGTCCAAAGTCTGGGTCATAAAGCTCCAACTGACCCTGTCAAACGCCTTCACAGCATCTACTGACAGGGCCAGCAGTGGAATCTTGCTCCTTGTTACATAATCAATCAAGCCAGTCAGTCTTCGAGTATTGTGTACTTGGATTTCTAATCTGAACAAAGCAAATTTGGTCATGATAAATTAAAGAGCGGATAATTGATTTTAGTCTATTCACAATGACAGCAGAGTAAATTTTAATATCTGAGTTTATAAGAGATATAGGCCTGTAATTGGCTAGATTAGTCAAGTCCTTTTCTGTTTTTAATATTGGTGAGATATTTGCCTGTAATAATTCTTTCAAAGGAAGACCAGTTTCTCTAATCTCATTAAATGTGTCTACTAAATGTTGCGAAAGCTCGGTCTTAAACTTCTTAATAAAACAGTTAGTATACCCGTCAGAACCTGGAGATTTATTCAGCTTTAGATTAGGGATTATTAAAGTGACCTCCTATTCGGAGAATGGTAAGTTTAACTCTTTCTGCTGATCATCCGTAAGTGTTGGCAACTCAATCCTGTCCAAATATTTAGATATTTCTGATTCCTGGGGACTGGAGGAGACACTATAAAGTTGTGCATAGAATTTATTAAAGGCATTGCCGATTGATTTTGGGTCATTGTAACTATGATCATCTACTATGATCTTTTCAATTCTTGATCTCACTTTTCTATTTTTTAATCTATTGAAAAGCATTTTATCGGTTTTATTGCCTTTATGGTACCAATTCTGGTTTAGTATTTGCAAAGCGAAATTCACTGTTGCAATTCACTGAGTTGGTCTTATTAGATGTTTCTGATATTTTTTGATCAACCTCCTTTGTTGGGGAGATTTTTTTATTTTTTTATTTAGATTATAGAGTTTGATATATAGTTGATTCAAAGAGAGGCCTTGTTCCCTTTTTTTTTTTTTAAAGACCCACATTTAATTATATGACCCCTTATTACATTTCTTAATTGCTTTGATATTTCTTGTGTAGTATTTTCTTTGAAGTATAATTTGATCCTATCTATGATATAATCAGTTATTTTAGAATTTGTGAATAGTCTCTCTTTCAGCCTCCATGATGATCATGGTTCTATAGAGTCTTATCCTAATTCCATAACCACAGCCGCATGGTCCGACCAAGTAATATCCTCAATTTTAACTAGAAGGCATTGTTAAATTAACTGTAGTTTGACCAAAAAATAAACTATTGTAGAATATGACAAATGTGGTTTGGAGTAAAAAGTAAACTCATTTTCAATGGGGTGTTTTACTCTCGAAATGACATTCTGCAAGACTAATTTTTTAATGATATTTTGCGGTTTCCTTTCTTGTGGAACCTTTTTATCCAATGATACGTCTACCACACAATTAAGGTATCCTCCTACTATGAAGGACCCCTGTATCTTATATTCAAACTTACTTAATATGTTATTTATACATTTTTCAGGTTGTTTGTTTGGAGCATATATATTGAGTAATGACTAGAGTTTACCCAGTAATTCACAAATCAAGAACACATATCTGCTATTCTTATCCACTTCTCTATATAGTTCTTTATATGTTACATTTTTAGAAATAAAAATTGCAACTCCTCGAGCTATAATCTGAGGTGACAAGAGTTGGATAATAATAACTTTTTATTTTAGGATTTTCAGCTTTCCAGTGTGTTTCTTGTATAATCAGACAGTGATTTTCTTTTTCCATAACTGATTTACTAGGAGGTTACGTTTTTGTGGTGTATTCAGACCCTTAACGTTCAATGTTATGATTCTAATTTTTTTCCCCTTAGACATTCATTCTCCCTATGATATATAATTTTTCAGGTTGGCCACACGCAATCCGCTTAACATAAAAGACAAATACAACCATATAACAGAGAAAAAAAAAACCCTGAAGGGTTAAAAAAATTACGCTCGAAAAACCCTTATGGGCATCATTATCCTACATAATGTGTTTTACCCCCTTCCCCGGAATAGATACTTTTTTCATCAGCTCTTCTATCAAGAGCTGTTCAGTAGGGCAATGGAAAAACAAATATTTTTACAAATTGGAGAGAAAGCATTGTATTAGTTTTATTTAAAAACAACTCACCTAGGCAAAAAGTACTAAACCCCCATTATTTTTTGATTTGGTGAGGTAAAACTATTAAAATCTGTAAGATTTGAAATCATTGTTTAGTGAATAAGCGAGTGCGCTGGATTGTGTATTTTGTATATTTTGGCCCCAGCAGCACCCTATAATGTATGCATGTTCAGGTGAGTGCAGCCCTCTTGGTTTAATTTCTATCTATCTATCTAGGTAGAAATCAATATATATAAATATATATATATACCGTATTGATTCGAGTATAACGCGCATTTTTTTTTACCGATTTTTAATTTAAAATTAGGGGTGCGCGTTATACTCGAATAAATATACCTCCCAGTACCGCCGGGCTCATTACAAGCCCGGCGGTCCTGGGGGGGCGGGCAGCAAGCGTTTACTCACCTCCGTGCAGCTCCTCCAGCTTCCCTGTGTAAATCTCGCGAGACCCGCGGCCAGCTCTGACGCTCTGACGTCGTCAGAGCTGGCCGCGGGTCTCGTGAGATTTACACTGGGAAGCTGGAGGAGCTGCACGGAGGTGAGTAAACGCTTGCTGCCCGGCCCCCCAGGACCGCTGGGCTTGTAATGAGCCCGGCGGTCGGTATTATCGAGCACCCACTCGAATATTTATTCGAGTATAACAAGCACCCTAATTTTAGATTAAAAATCCGTATAACATTTTATACCGATTTTTAATCGAAAATTAGGGGTGCGCGTTATACACGTGTGCGCGTTATACTCGAATAAATACGGTATATATATATATATATATATATATATATATATATGTGTTTATTTATTCGACTACATAATAATAATTTTGTTCTAAAGAGTTATATTCTATAAAAAATCACTCCGAAACAGCTATATATTTTACATTTTATGTGATGACGCAAAAAAAATGATTATCCTTAAATCAGGAGCGAGTATTTAATGCTTAGAATATGCTATTTTACAAACATATTTAGTACAAAAAAAAAAAGAAACTGGGCTTAATACAAATACTAGATGTATATTTATAAGTCAAGGGTTTTCACTTATCATCCTAGTCAAATATTAAAATGAGCTCCCCTTACTCACAGAAATCAATCATGCTTTGCAGCTATTTGATGAATTACTGGTCTGTGTTTTTCATGACAGGAAAAACCTACCTCCTTCCATTTGTTTTGTTTTAACACATCTTTAGGGAGTCCATAAATATGCTACGTTTCACCTACTTTATAGCATATATCATTACAGTGCATACAAATTAAATTCCCCCCTCTCACTCCCTCTTTCCTACACATTATTTCATTGGAAAAAAAATGAAAAATCAAGAATATGCGAAACATGTTAGTCTCAAATGCATGTATATATATATATATATACACACACACATTATAGCATTTGGTTCATCCAAAAGCAGTGTGACAGAACCATCCGTCTGTCTATTTCTTTTGTGGATTCGGCTATTTTGTGCCATCCGTATAAATGACTGTTTCCAGTATATTAACCATCCGAATAACTGTTTTCCCGAATAAAACTGCCGAACGGGTGGCCACCCAGAAGAGAAGTGTGCTGCTGGTTAACCTTTTGATCCCAATTAGAACGTTGTGGTTAACCGCAGACACTTCTCAATTAAGCCGACTTCAGGGTGGCTGCCGTTCGCATGTCGACCACGAGGCAGCGGCCATCTTTAAACCGACGAAAGCCCAGTGGTGTTCGGCTCTGATTCCATGGAACTAAAAACGGACACCTTTTCTGCCGAACACCGCTGAAACCATGGGTCATTCGGTTGTCTCGACCAAATCATACGAATACCAGCTGTTCGGGAGTTTTACCGTCGACCGAAAGTATTTAACCCAGATAGCCTTCCCACGGAGTCAATCGCCTGCCGAAAGACTCTAGGAACTTTAACTCCATGGCGATCGAATTATACGAATGGGATCTGAGCGCTATTCGTCAATAATGTGCCCTCAGATCCCGGCTATCTGGGGATATGTGATATGGCTGGGGAATATACAGTTATAGTAAAGTTATATATGTTTATGTATTTTCTGGGTTTATATTTAAAATGGTGATGGGTCTTTGTCCTGGAGATAATTGCATTTCTTCCCAATTATCTCCAGGGCAGGAAGTAGGAAACCCTATTGCATGGTGGGAAAAGTCTATGCCTGTATGTCTGGAATGTCCTACTATACATCTGTAATTTCAGTCTCCCATTTGGTCCCCTAGGGGAGTGTCCACCAAGTGGGAGACCTGCATAAATACGGGCGGGTAGCCCACAGTAAAGCCAGATCCTGTTTGACCCTCAATACGGAGCTTCTGTCTCGTTATTGGGGGGATTTCTTATTCATGCTTAGAGACTGTTTATGGGAAACTTATGCAGCTTGGTGGATATCGTGATTCGGTTATTAGCGGCAGTTCGTGGAGTTCGGTTCGGGAACCAGAGTGCATTCACGGATCCCGTTCGGGAGATTATCGCTTCCCCTGGTTATGGTCCATGGATTATAAAGTATATGAACAGAGACTTAATACGGTGAGAGGGGAAGGTGAACTAAACGGCGATTTACGGATAGAGACAAAAGGTGTCTTAACAAGCAGCATAAGAAAAATGATTGTACACAAAAAAAAGGAAAAATAAAAAAATATTTTAAAAAAGGAAAAAGTGTATTAAAAAGGGAAAATAATCCAAAAACAAATAACAGCAAAGTCCAAATAGCAATAATCAGTTGGATCTCATCAGACAATTCATGTAGAAACTTCCTTTGGCAGAAAAGATTTTATGCTTTATCCACTTCCCTCGGGAACAGCTGACTAGAGTTTGCCTTTCGAGGGTTCAGGGTACATGCCTTCCAGAGCGCCCTTCAATGGCCCTGGTTCAACAAGAAAATAGTCCTGCCCGCCAACCTTCCTACATGCGGCACATCCCTCTGACATCATCAGCAAGTCAACGAGTCCAGATTCCTTGCATTGTGTGCCCCGCGTGGTGACGTCGTAACGTGGAAAGGGGACACTATGTGTCCCCCAGTTAATTATTTATTTAGGTTTTTCATAATTTTGGTCTTTCAGTTTATTATTACCTAGCTCCCTAATCCTTGTGGTATGGCAATAAGGATAACTAAAATGAGCTATCTACAATACAGCTCCCTAATTTGGTATCCTTAAATATAGCAAACCCACAAGGGTACCAATTTTGGGAGTTACCTACTAAACAAGCCTCATCAGAACTTCATTCATCCAAATAAAAAAAAAACCTCGGTTTTGAGAGGTTGTGGACTACATCTCCCCTGATGCTTTGCCTGCATTAGGACTATGAGATATTTTTTGATGGTGTAGTCCCCAACATCCAGAGGACTGAAGATTATCTATGCCTACTTGAAGCAGCTTGAATCTGTTAGCAAAAAACTGTGAAAAGGCACTTTGAGTTATAAATTAGAATTATGCAAATTCAGCATTAAATGATATACACAACTTTCAGGAACACTATGAATGATGTGTAAGATAAGTGAATTAACCTAACAATTTTAGACATGAATTATTCAAAATAGGAAAGTAGATTATGGTTCAGTCAAAAGAGGTAATATGATTCATGGAAAATAATCTATATATGAATACACTTGCAGTTGCGAAAGCACCATAAAACATCAAAAATGTGAAGGAGAAAGTTCATTTTTGCAAAGTAATTGAAAGACAGTGAATTAGATTTGTAATGTATAACTTATTACCACTTGATGAAAACAGAATCCAAGGAGAACAGCATAAAATATAATGTATTGGATCTAAAATGGTAAGCCAAAGAGAACTGGTGAATGAATACACTTAAACAGTGAATAAAACAAAAATGTATATGAATGATGTTCAGATGTAAACACTAAAATGATTAAAGATCAAATAAGCATTTGCCAAGCAATGCAGAAATGAGCAACATTATACCTTAAATGTCCATGGGTTTTTCTAGTATATTATATTCAGTAATGGCAGAAAACACTTTTTATAACTACAGATTACAAGTTTAGAACCGTATGTGTATCCTGCTTCTGATTACATGTACACTAAGTATGATTTCCCACTCTGTATTTTCATGTAAGTGTTTCATGGTTTGTTTTGATTAGTGAACTTATTTTATATCAGATGCATAGAATGTTTGTTTTGGATCAAAGAAAACTTTGATTATTTGTCTGTCTACACCTTCCAAATTGATTGATGAATGCGTGCACGCTTTCCCTAGAAGTAATTCACACCGGAGACAACGTTTCTGATCAGTGAAATACTAAGGAATGCTTTATTCCCCAAAGTGTGGGGGGGGGGGGCTCCTTCTTAAAGCAAAAATATGTCACAGTTTACCATACAGTATCCATTCAACAATTGGTTAACATTCTAAAAGGGTCTTGTCTAAACCCACCCTACAGGATGTGATGTCATCATTACATAGCTCTTCCCCCCATATTCCAGCTCCAGCTTGGATACATGAAGAAAGGGGAAGTGAGTAGTTTCTTTGTTACTTTAACAGTGATTCTCCATTTTGTTGCACGTGGAATTGGCACAAAGGAAGTGGGGGAGGAGTTAGCAAAGGAAGCCAACTTTTAACACAAGAATATGTAACAGGTGTAACAGAATGTGTAACAAGAAACTTGCAGAGGAAATAGTGACTGAACCATAGAGGGGGAAGGGAATATTTACTCTAGCAGCCAGTTTTAACATAGTGAACACAGAATAAATAGACATTAGTAAATAGCTATTTTGGTTTAATTCTTCTGTCCATAACATGTTCACATACTATTAGATGATACTGAAGAATAAATAAAACAGTTCTTTTCTTTCTATTTCTGTTCTATATTTTTGGTGTAGAGGATAGCTTATTGAATTGGAAATGCATTGCTTATCTAATAAATAATGAACTTTATAAAACCTGCCCTAATTATATATATATATATATATATATATATATATATATATATATATATATATATATATATATATATATATATATATATATATATATATATATATATATATATATATTATAAATACACAAGATCCAGCGCACTCTCCTATCTACTAAACAGCAACTTCAATGTTGACAGATTTTATTAGTTTGTAAAAGTTTTTTTAAAAACACCTAATCTAGGCAAAAAAATGGGGATTTAGTTACATTATATGATCATACATTGCATAAGCCTGCCACAACGTCAATGTACCCCATCTTTGGCAGGTCCTACTCTCACAGTCTAATGTCTGCTCTTATGAGATTAACCACTTACTTGGGAAAAAATTCCATCTGAGGCTCTCTGCAGTACAAGGCTAAATAGGGACCTGAGATGAGGCACCTGTAACAGGGAGGGGTGCAGAACCAAGGAGTTGGCTAGACTCCCAAATATATATAGGAAACATGGGGGGATGGTTGCACTCACCTAAACATGCTTAAATGGGGTGCTGCTGGGGGCCATATTATACAATAAATACACAAGATCCAGCGCACTCTCCTATCTACTAAACAGCAACTTCAATGTTGACAGATTTTATTAGTTTGTAAAAGTATTTTTTTAAAAACACCTAATCTAGGCAAAAAAATGGGGATTTAGTTACATTATATGATCATACATTGCATAAGCCTGCCACAACGTCAATGTACCCCATCTTTGGCAGGTCCTACTCTCACAGTCTAATGTCTGCTCTTATGAGATTAACCACTTACTTGGGAAAAAATTCCATCTGAGGCTCTCTGCAGTACAAGGCTAAATAGGGACCTGAGATGAGGCACCTGTAACAGGGAGGGGTGCAGAACCAAGGAGTTGGCTAGACTCCCAAATATATATAGGAAACATGGGGGGATGGTTGCACTCACCTAAACATGCTTAAATGGGGTGCTGCTGGGGGCCATATTATACAATAAATACACAAGATCCAGCGCACTCTCCTATCTACTAAACAGCAACTTCAATGTTGACAGATTTTATTAGTTTGTAAAAGTTTTTTTTAAAAACACCTAATCTAGGCAAAAAAATGGGGATTTAGTTACATTATATGATCATACATTGCATAAGCCTGCCACAACGTCAATGTACCCCATCTTTGGCAGGTCCTACTCTCACAGTCTAATGTCTGCTCTTATGAGATTAACCACTTACTTGGGAAAAAATTCCATCTGAGGCTCTCTGCAGTACAAGGCTAAATAGGGACCTGAGATGAGGCACCTGTAACAGGGAGGGGTGCAGAACCAAGGAGTTGGCTAGACTCCCAAATATATATAGGAAACATGGGGGGATGGTTGCACTCACCTAAACA